>NC_057813.1:323049991-323088095 GCF_018294505.1 Triticum aestivum
AAAAAGAGCGCAAAAAAAAAAGAGCAAAAAAAAAATTCAGAGTGTGCTTTTCCCTTGTTTACGTGCCGCGCCGTGATTTTGTTGGTGTTCTAGGCTCGCGTCTCTAGCACAGTCTAGCCTAGGACCAGCACAGTACCGTCATTGAGCGTTTATTCAACTTTGCATCTCTGAATTGATTATTGCTGACCCTTTTTGCTACCATAGTATAAGCCTTCCCAGCTCCACATACATCTACGTCGTGCGTTTGACTCTCCCTGGTAATCGCTCTATCCAAGCTTTGAGAGTTTTGACTACAACGGTTGCCGATCATCGCCTGTTGCTGGGTAAGAACTGGTAAGAATTTGAGTTTTGCTTGACGGATTTGTGACACCCACCACCACCACTTGTTCGTAGTCTGTAGGATCATATTCTTGTGTGTTTCTATTGCTGCTAACCATGCCAGGATCACAAGCCGACGAGATTGACAGGGAGAATTTATCGAACAAGGAGCTTCATGATAAGTTTCAGCAAATGATGACTGAACAGGTGCAAGATGTGCTGAACAATTTTGAAGAGGCCATGGAGAAGATCACTGGCCTTGAGAAGACGTTCGAAACAAAGCTCGATAACAGATTTAATGAATTGCTCGCGCGTCTTCCACTACCACCACCCGCTGCACCTAACGCACCTCTCCAACAACAACAACAACGACTACCTCCACGTCGCGAAATAGACCTTCGCCGAGCGAGCCGTGTTCCTCTTGCGTTTGGCCAAACTGTTGGTGCTGCTGTTGATACTTCTGTGGCTCCTGCTACTGCTGTTGCTCGTACCCAGGAGGATGATGAGTATGCGGGCGATTATGAGGATGAGGTTGATCAAAATCAGATCTACGAGCAGCCACCAACACCACCACCAGCAGGTCGACCTCAGGTATATATTCGTAATGGTAGGCCTGCACAACCACCTCAGGTACGAGATGATGTCCATATTCCTAAACTGAAATTGAATATTCCACCATTTGAGGGTAGATATGTTCCTGATATATATCTTACTTGGGAGTTAGAAACTGAACAACGATTTACATGTTTACAATATCCTGAGGAGAGATGAGTTGCTGCTGCTGTTTGTGTTTTCACTAGTTTTGCATGTGTATGGTGGTCTGAACATTGTAGATTATATCCTATTCCAACTACTTGGGCTGCTTTGAAAACTGCTATGCGTACGCGTTGGGTTCCACCATATTATCAACGTGAATTGCTTCAAAAATTGCAGCGTTTAAGACAAGGAAAAAATTCTGTAGAAGAATATTATCAGGAATTACAAACTGGCATGATTAGATGTGGTATTGTTGAGGAGAATGAAGCTATGCTTGCACGTTTTCTGGGTGGATTAAATAGAGAGATTCAGACCATTCTAGACTATAAGGAGTATACTAATATCACTCGTTTATTCCATCTTGCTTGTAAAGCTGAACGTGAAGTGCAGGATCGACAAGCATTGGGGCGAACTAACTTTTCTGCAGGCCGACCTTCATCATGGACACCACGTGCATCTTCTACTTCAACTGCACCAGCACCTCCATCAGGTGCCACCTCCAGCCGTGATACAAGAAAACAGGCACAACCACCATTATCTGCCAAGAGCGCACCTGCGGGGCCTACACAGCGTTCTTCTTCTTCCATAGCATCAACAGGGCACACAAGTGATATTATTTGTCGTCGTTGTAAGGGAGGAGGTCATTATGCGAGAGAATGCAAATCTCCGCGTGTGATGATTGCTACCGCGAATGGTGGATATGAGTCCGCTAGTGACTATGATGAGGAGACTTTGGCTCTTATTACACGTGAAGAACATGGTGGAGATGATTCTGATAATGAGACGCAATACATGGCTCCTAAAGACGCTGACAGGTATGAATGTTTAGTTGCTCAACGTGTTTTGAGTGTGCAGATCACACAAGCTGAGCAAAATCAGAGGCACAATTTGTTCCATACCAAGGGAGTTGTGAAGGAACGTTCTGTGCGCGTCATCATAGACGGAGGGAGCTGCAACAACTTGGCTAGCATGGAGATTGTCGAGAAGCTTTCTCTCACCACGAGACCACATCCACATCCTTACTACATCCAATGGTTCAACAACAGCGGCAAGGTTAAGGTAACACATACTGTTCGTGTGCATTTTAGTATATCTACATATGCTGATTATGTTGATTGTGATGTGGTACCTATGCAAGCATGTTCCTTATTACTTGGTAGACCATGGCAATTTGATAAAAATTCTGTACACCATGGTAGAAACAATCACTATACTCTTGTTCATAAGGATAAAAATATTACTTTGCTTCCTATGACTCCTGATTCCATTTTGAAAGATGATATTAATAGAGCTAATAAAGCAAAACAGGAGACGAATAAGAGTGAAAATCAGATTGTGGCAAAAGAATTTGAGCAACAAATGAAGCCTAATAATAAACCATCTAGTGTTGCTTCTGAAATTAAATTGAAAAGTGCATGTTTATTTGCCACCAAATGTGATATTGATGAGCTAGGTTTCAGCAAATCTGTTTGCTATGCTTTTGTGTGCAAAGAGGCATTATTTTCATTCGAGGACGTGCCTTCCTCTTTGCCTCCTACTGTCACTAACATTTTGCAGGAGTTCGCTGACGTCTTTCCACAAGACGTGCCACCGGGATTACCGCCTATTCGAGGGATTGAGCATCAGATTGACTTAATTCCCGGTGCTTCACTGCCAAACCGTGCACCATACCGTACCAATCCAGAGGAGACGAAGGAGATTATGCGTCAAGTACAAGAGCTTCTCGACAAAGGTTATATACGCGAATCCCTTAGTCCTTGTGCTGTTCCTATTATTCTAGTGCCGAAAAAGGATGGTACATCACGTATGTGTGTTGATTGTAGAGGCATTAATAATATTACTATTCGTTATCGTCATCCTATTCCTAGGCTAGATGATATGCTTGATGAATTGAGTGGCTCTACAATATTCTCCAAAGTTGATTTACGTAGTGGATACCATCAAATTCGTATGAAATTGGGAGATGAATGGAAAACAGCATTCAAAACTAAGTTTGGATTATATGAGTGGTTAGTCATGCCTTTTGGGTTAACTAATGCACCTAGTACTTTCATGAGATTAATGAACGAAGTTTTACGTGCTTTCATTGGACGATTTGTGGTAGTTTACTTTGATGACATATTGATTTATAACAGATCTTTGGAAGAACATTTGGAACATTTACGTGATGTTTTTATTGCTCTACGTGATGCACGTTTGTTTGGTAACCTTGGAAAGTGCACCTTTTGCACCGACCGAGTATCTTTTCTTGGCTATGTTGTTACTCCACAGGGAATTGAAGTTGATAAAGCCAAGATTGAAGCTATTGAGAGTTGGCCGCAACCCAAAACGGTCACACAAGTGAGGAGTTTTCTTGGCCTCGCTGGATTCTATAGGCGTTTTGTGAGAGATTTCAGCACCATTGCTGCACCTCTCAATGAGCTTACAAAGAAAGATCTGCCTTTTCTTTGGGGTACCGCACAGGAAGAAGCCTTCACGGTATTGAAAGATAAGTTGACACATGCTCCTTTACTCCAACTTCCAGATTTTAATAAGACTTTTGAGCTTGAATGTGATGCTAGTGGAATTGGATTAGGAGGTGTGTTATTACAAGATGGCAAACCTGTTGCATACTTTTCTGAAAAATTGAGTGGGCCTAGTCTGAATTATTCTACTTATGATAAAGAATTATATGCTCTTGTTCGGACTTTAGAAACATGGCAACATTATTTATGGCCCAAAGAATTTGTTATACATTCTGATCATGAATCTTTGAAACATATTAAAAGTCAAGCTAAACTGAATCGTAGACATGCTAAATGGGTTGAATTCATTGAGACTTTCCCTTATGTCATTAAACACAAGAAGGGAAAAGAAAATGTTATTGCTGATGCATTGTCTCGTCGCTATACTATGCTTTCACAACTTGACTTCAAAATATTTGGTTTGGAGACCATCAAAGATCAATATGTGCATGATGTTGATTTTAAAGATGTAATGCAGAATTGTAAAGAAGGAAGAATGTGGAACAAGTTTGTTGTTAACGATGGATTTGTGTTTCGTGCTAACAAGCTATGCATTCCAGCTAGCTCCGTTCGTCTTTTGTTGTTGCAGGAGGCGCATGGAGGAGGATTAATGGGACACTTTGGTGTGAAGAAGACGGAGGACGTACTTGCTACACATTTCTTTTGGCCAAAGATGAGACGGGATGTTGAGCGTTTTATTGCTCGCTGCACTACATGTCAAAAAGCTAAGTCACGACTCAATCCTCATGGTTTATATATGCCTTTGCCTATACCTACTATTCCTTGGGAGGATATATCTATGGACTTTGTTTTAGGTTTACCTCGAACAAAGAAGGGGAGGGATAGCATATTTGTTGTCGTGGATAGATTCTCGAAAATGGCACACTTTATACCATGTCATAAAAGTGATGATGCTGTTAATGTTGCTGATTTGTTCTTTCGTGAAATTATTCGCTTGCATGGTGTGCCAAATACTATTGTTTCAGATCGTGATACTAAATTTCTTAGCCACTTTTGGAGATGTTTATGGGCTAAGTTGGGGACTAAACTGCTTTTTAGTACTACTTGTCACCCCCAAACTGATGGACAAACTGAAGTAGTCAATAGAACGTTGTCTACTATGCTTAGGGCTGTTTTGAAGAATAATAAGAAAATGTGGGAGGAATGCTTGCCTCATATTGAATTTGCTTATAATCGTTCATTGCATTCTACTACTAAGATGTGCCCTTTTGAAGTTGTGTATGGTTTCCTACCTCGTGCACCTATTGATTTGTTGCCTCTTCCATCTTCGGAGAAGGTTAATTTTGATGCTAAACAACGTGCTGAATTGATTTTAAAAATGCATGAGTTAACTAAGGAAAACATTGAGCGCATGAATGCTAAATATAAACTTGCTATAGATAAGGGTAGAAAACATGTTGTGTTTGCACCTGGAGATCTTGTTTGGTTACATTTGCGTAAGGATAGATTTCCTGATTTGCGCAAATCAAAGTTAATGCCACGTGCTGATGGTCCCTTTAAGGTGTTAGAGAAAATAAATGATAATGCATATAAACTTGAGCTGCCTGCAGATTTTGGGGTTAGTCCCACTTTTAACATTGCAGATTTGAAGCCTTATTTGGGTGAGGAAGATGAACTTCCGTCGAGGACGACTTCATTTCAAGAAGGGGAGGATGATGAGGACATCAATACAATTGTTACACCCACAGCCCCTGCTGCTATACATACTGGACCAATTACTAGAGCTCGTGCACGCCAACTAAATTACCAGGTACTTTCGTTTCTTGGTAATGATTCTAATGTTCATGAGAATATGATGCTGCCTAAATTGGATACATTTGTTTTGCTTACAAATGAAGGGCCTAGCTTGGAGAAGGATGAACATTGGAGCAAGAACAAGCATGGAGATGATGGCATGCGCAAGGGGAACAATAACGGAGTTACAAGTGATGATTTCAGGACTTTGAAGCCACCATAATGGGTGCATGAAGCTTTGGACGAAATATACAAGATGCCACTTCATAAATTTCGTCCCAAGGCTATTTTAGGTGCTGCGTCACCTTATTATTGGGCCAGGCCCATGTAATTTCGAAATACATAAGTATAGGCTATTTTTAGAGTCCGTATGTGTGGGGAAACAAGAGATAGGGTTGATTTCGGATCCCTCCACCAAGGGCCACGAAATTCCCCCCCCTCTTCCTCCATATATACAGCCCTTAGGGCATCGTTTAGACTTTGGGTTTTGTTTAGATTAAAAGTTCGCCATAGCTGCAACTTCGCGTACTTCGTTTGTGTTCAACGACCAGACAAAGGCGTCACAGAACCCCACCTTGATCAATAAAGCTTTCATCTTATATTCGCAATATCCAGATTGCAATCTTAGTTTCTTGCTTGTTCTTCGTTTGCTCGCAGGAAACAGACCCTCGTGGTCAGGTTGATCGTGCTCCGGCGTGGTCAATAACCTCTCGGAGTTGGTTTAGCGATTGCTAAGGCGCGACGTCCTCGCACGTTCGTAGTCGGATCGTCAAAGTCGACTTCCACCAAAGCGATATCCATCATCTCATCGAAAGATCGGGACCCTCGCCTCTATCAAAAACTAAGTTTGGATTATATGAGTGGTTAGTCATGCCTTTTGGGTTAACTAATGCACCTAGTACTTTCATGAGATTAATGAACGAAGTTTTACGTGCTTTCATTGGACGATTTGTGGTAGTTTACTTTGATGACATATTGATTTATAGCAGATCTTTGGAAGAACATTTGGAACATTTACGTGCTGTTTTTATTGCTCTACGTGATGCACGTTTGTTTGGTAACCTTGGGAAGTGCACCTTTTGCACCGACCGAGTATCTTTTCTTGGCTATGTTGTTACTCCACAGGGAATTGAAGTTGATAAAGCCAAGATTGAAGCTATTGAGAGTTGGCCGCAGCCCAAAACGGTCACACAAGTGAGGAGTTTTCTTGGCCTCGCTGGATTCTATAGGCGTTTTGTGAGAGATTTCAGCACCATTGCTGCACCTCTCAATGAGCTTACAAAGAAAGACGTGCCTTTTCTTTGGGGTACCGCACAGGAAGAAGCCTTCACGGTATTGAAAGATAAGTTGACACATGCTCCTTTACTCCAACTTCCTGATTTTAATAAGACTTTTGAGCTTGAATGTGATGCTAGTGGAATTGGATTAGGAGGTGTGTTATTACAAGATGGCAAACCTGTTGCATACTTTTCTGAAAAATTGAGTGGGCCTAGTCTGAATTATTCTACTTATGATAAAGAATTATATGCTCTTGTTCGGACTTTAGAAACATGGCAACATTATTTATGGCCCAAAGAATTTGTTATAAATTCTGATCATGAATCTTTGAAACATATTAAAAGTCAAGCTAAACTGAATCGTAGACATGCTAAATGGGTTGAATTCATTGAGACTTTCCCTTATGTCATTAAACACAAGAAGGGAAAAGAAAATGTTATTGCTGATGCATTGTCTCGTCGCTATACTATGCTTTCACAACTTGACTTCAAAATATTTGGTTTGGAGACCATCAAAGATCAATATGTGCATGATGCTGATTTTAAAGATGTAATGCAGAATTGTAAAGAAGGAAGAATGTGGAACAAGTTTGTTGTTAACGATGGATTTGTGTTTCGTGCTAACAAGCTATGCATTCCAGCTAGCTCCGTTCGTCTTTTGTTGTTGCAGGAGGCGCATGGAGGAGGATTAATGGGACACTTTGGCGTGAAGAAGACGGAGGACGTACTTGCTACACATTTCTTTTGGCCAAAGATGAGACGGGATGTTGAGCGTTTTATTGCTCGATGCACTACATGTCAAAAAGCTAAATCACGACTCAATCCTCATGGTTTATATATGCCTTTGCCTGTACCTAGTGTTCCTTGGGAGGATATATCTATGGACTTTGTTTTAGGTTTACCTCGAACAAAGAAGGGGAGGGATAGCATATTTGTTGTCGTGGATAGATTCTCGAAAATGGCACACTTTATACCATGTCATAAAAGCGATGATGCTGTTAATGTTGCTGATTTGTTCTTTCGTGAAATTATTCGCTTGCATGGTGTGCCAAATACTATTGTTTCAGATCGTGATACTAAATTTCTTAGCCACTTTTGGAGATGTTTATGGGCTAAGTTGGGGACTAAACTGCTTTTTAGTACTACTTGTCACCCCCAAACTGATGGACAAACTGAAGTAGTCAATAGAACGTTGTCTACTATGCTTAGGGCTGTTTTGAAGACTAATAAGAAAATGTGGGAGGAATGCTTGCCTCATATTGAATTTGCTTATAATCGTTCATTGCATTCTACTACTAAGATGTGCCCTTTTGAAGTTGTGTATGGTTTCCTACCTCGTGCACCTATTGATTTGTTGCCTCTTCCATCTTCGGAGAAGGTTAATTTTGATGCTAAACAACGTGCTGAATTGATTTTAAAAATGCATGAGTTAACTAAGGAAAACATTGAGCGTATGAATGCTAAATATAAACTTGCTGGAGATAAGGGTAGAAAACATGTTGTGTTTGCACCTGGAGATCTTGTTTGGTTACATTTGCGTAAGGATAGTTTTCCTGATTTGCGCAAATCAAAGTTAATGCCACGTGCTGATGGTCCCTTTAAGGTGTTAGAGAAAATAAATGATAATGCATATAAACTTGAGCTGCCTGCAGATTTTGGGGTTAGTCCCACTTTTAACATTGCAGATTTGAAGCCTTATTTGGGTGAGGAAGATGAACTTCCGTCGAGGACGACTTCATTTCAAGAAGGGGAGGATGATGAGGACATCAATACAATTGTTACACCCACAGCCCCTGCTGCTATACATACTGGACCAATTACTAGAGCTCGTGCACGCCAACTAAATTACCAGGTACTTTCGTTTCTTGGTAATGATTCTAATGTTCATGAGAATATGATGCTGCCTAAATTGGATACATTTGTTTTGCTTACAAATGAAGGGCCTAGCTTGGAGAAGGATGAACATTGGAGCAAGAACAAGCATGGAGATGATGGCATGTGCAAGGGGAACAAGAACGGAGTCACAAGTGATGATTTCAGGACTTTGAAGCCACCATAATGGGTGCATGAAGCCATGGACGAAATATACAAGATGCCACTTCATAAATTTCGTCCCGAGGCTATTTTAGGTGCTGCATCACCTTATTATTGGGCCAGGCCCATGTAATTTCGAAATACATAAGTATAGGCTATTTTTAGAGTCCGTATGTGTGGGGAAACAAGAGATAGGGTTGATTTCGGACCCCTCCACCAAGGGCCACGAAATTCCCCCCTCTTCCTCCATATATACAGCCCTTAGGGCATCGTTTAGACTTTGGGATTTGTTTAGTTAAAAGTTAGCCATTGCAACTTCGTGTACTTCGTTTGTGTCCAACGACCAGACCAAGACCGCTTACGGATCCCCACCTTTATCAATACTTCATATATACTCGCAATATTCAAATTGCTTTTATCATATTCTTGCTTGTTCTTCGATTGCTTGCAGGAATAGACCTTCGTGGTCAGGTTGATTGTGCTCCGGCATGGTCAATAACCTCTCGTAGTTGGTTTAGCGATTGCTAAGGCGCAACGTCGTGCACATTCGTAGTCGGATCGTCAAAGTCGTCTCCACCGAATCGATAGTTATCATCTCATCGAAAGATCGGGACACCCTGCCTCTATCAGCGTGGCTTTCCTCCAAGTACCTGATCATGCATAGCACACACGTTGGAGGTAGTAGCCATGTCTCACATGTAGAAAGTGAAGGTTCGGAAAGGAGCGAGTTCACCTTGTGTCCAATGGTGTATGTTCGAGGTCTCGTCATATGTCCACTTGGGGTTTGGAGAGTAGTCGGAGTGTACATGGGGATGAACGTGGGATGCTCTGCATCATCTCCCCCCCCCCCCCGGGAAATATCCGACCTCGGATCGTGATCCTCATCACCATGGAAACGGTTGTAGTGGACAGTCTTGTAGTTGGACGAAGTTGAAGACATGGCGCAATCCAAGTAGTCCAAGGTGTCGCCCGAGTGATAGACATGCAAAAAGAGCAAAGACAAACAACACTCAGAAATACAATGGTGAGCGCACACAAAGTGTCCATCATGTAAGAATGAGTCCGTGCGGCAAGATAGTTCATGACAAACCACATGAAGCTTATCAAGATGATCTAGAATGAGATGCAAAGCATTCATGGGAGGAAATGCAACCATAGTGCACACAAATGTGTTGTAAATATGATCAATGCAACCACGGTGCAAAATGATGTCATAGTGAGACGGTTTATCAATAGCATGAACATGGCAATGGATGCTCAATATGTGTAAGCTATCATGCAATTGATGGTGGACAATATGATAATGATGTATGAATATGCCATCAAGGTAGATCACAACAAATTTGCTAAGGAAGTGCACAAGCTCATATATAATGGATGACATGGAAATAGATGCAACGAGATAAGCATAATGTGAGTCAATCCATGCATGGGGTGCAAACTTGTGGTGAGTATGATATGTCCATCGAGCATAACATGTATGAGCACAATCAACAAATATGGAGGTGTTGGTGTACCAAAGCTCGATGTCGAGGCATGAGTGGAGTTTCGAAGGTGCATCCAATAAGTGCGAGCGCTCCTCAATGTGAAGGTCCATGTAGCCAATCTCTAATGTCGCTCCTCCGTTCACGAGATGTATCCTATAGACAACAAGAAGGAAACAACAAAGAAAGAGTGACCCATCCAATATGCGTATTTGAGGATGTCTCAAAGGGAAAGAGGTCACCTTTAGGAGTGTCTCAAGGATGATGTAGTTGTAAATCATGTATGCCTTCACATAACCAATATGTCGCATAACGGCACCGCCTTGTGAATCCTCCAAAATGAAAGAACATGACAAACACTTGGAAAAACAAATGAGGTTAGCGGACATGCAAAACTTATCATTCGAGTGGTAATATACCCAACAAGTGTATGCATCATGCTCATCATAAGAATGGACAAGGGAGTATTTCATAGTATGGAGGCATATGATGTAAGAACAACCAAATACAATAGGCTCAATCAAACAAGCATGCATCACAAGTAAGGTGTCAAAGTCTCTAGGATCAATAAGCATAGGATGGTTGCACTCAATACAAGTGGATATGAAAGAGGCAACTAATGGCCACAAGAGACAATGATCAAGATATATCATGCGAGAGGCATGAACATATACGTCATCAACCCAAGAAAGCGAATAAGAGTGGAACATGGGTGATGCAACCAAGCAAGCAATCGTAGCAATCAAGTCAAGCAATCTAGTAGTGTGAGGATGCAACATACTAGGAGGAATCATGGCAAGCATGTCATTGGTGCAAATAGTGGGCACGAATACTTCACCTGACATAGCACAAGCATGAAAGCAAGATGTGAGGAAAATAACATGAATGTATTGGTGAGAAGCCATATGTAAATAACAATGGGTCATCATGACTCTCCCAACACAAGTATCAATAACATGGGGCACATGATAAGCATGGCAATAGCAACAAGGATCTCCACCAAGCATGCAAATACACATAGGGTCAATCATGGGTAGATGCAAGCAAGGGTCACAATTGCATGGCAAAGGCATATAAGCAAGTATAACATGCAAAGTGAACATGGTAAAATGAACATAAGGGGACAAATGGTATATAGCGCATAGCCGTGTGAGAGCTAAGTAGAAGAGATGCGCGTAGTCCTTGCGCGAAGGGAATGGTGGTAAGGATAGTCCACGGGATCCCGAAGCACCGTTGCTCTCAAGAGCTCGTTTCGTCAACTCTTGGGATTGAGAGGTTGAAGAGTATACATGAGTACCTATACAAAACAAAGACAAAGGAAAAATTGTGTGTGCATGGTATATGTACACATCATCCATCATGATGCGCACGTGCATGTGTCGGTTAGCACAAAATATCCAATGCTCAAATAAATGAGATGCGTGATATAGAAACATGTCATCCATCATGATAGGTTTGTTATTATGTATAGCATAATGGAGACTCAAATTGTGTAATGCATCATGAGAAATATCTAGAGCATTGTTATTCATGGAATGCATATAGTGCAAGCAATTATGTGAATCATGCAAAGTATGGAATGCATCAAGATCTCCTAATATGTATCAGGAAACTATGGGGGTCTCCTCATGAGCAAGAGTAGAAACATCATGTGGAGAATATTGACAACATCCAAAACAATGCATATTTGGTTCAATGTGATCATGGCATGACATAGTAGATGAATTGCGCAAATCATGTAAAGGAAGCATGGCAATATCAACACCAGAGAAGCAAAAGCCAATGACCATCATCTCGTCATCTATGCCATAAGTGCAAATGGGATTTATTTTAATGGGGCATGCGTAGTTACTATGTTGAGATTGTAATGATGCAATATGGGAGATCTCACTCATAGCATATGACAAGTTCAATGGGTTGTCAAACATGATGTGACCAAAAGAATTTTCACATGATATCCTATGAAGCATAGCATCACAACTAGGCAACTCAACATGTTCATCATCATATTCATCATAAATAGGTAAGTCAAGGCATGAAGAAGTCTCACTAGCATGAAGCATGGGAATAGGTGGGTCAACATCATGGGAGCAATCAATGTGTTATAGGGTAGAACCCTAGGAAGGACCTTTTCAGACTTGGAGGGGGAAAAAAGACGGAAACCACAAGAACAACAAGAACACAAAGATGAACACAAGAGGCAATCACTCCAACAATTCCCGATTACACATCCACTAGGGTAACAACACAAGATCTACAAGTCACAAACACAATCAAAGGAAAGATACAATGGTAAAGTTCATCCCAAATCCAAAGGAAGAGGGGTCTTGATGGTAGTCTTCTCCCAATGGAGGTCTTGAAATCCTCAAGGATTTTTCCCTATGGGGTCTTGATCCTCAAAGAGGGAAGGTAATGGAGCAAAGCTCACCAAGATCTCATCTAATACTTTGCTAACCCCAAACATGGTCCTAGGTATGGAATATATAGCCTTGGGGTCAAAGGAGAAGAAGGGGAGCCGAAGATGCAATGTCAGCCGGTCATCCTGGGAGGCCCGTGCGCACGGGGTAAGTTGGACCCATGCGCACGGGGTAAGTTGGGCCCATGCGCACGAGGGTCCCGTGGGCACGGTACAGGCCCGTGCACACGAGGTGCTTCAGCGCCAGCTTCCTGTGTAGTCCGTGGGCACGGGGTCTCGGGGGCCCGTGCGCACGGGGTCACCTGGGACTTCCGGTATTGCTGCTGTTGCACTCCGTCTTGATTCGTACGGCCTTGGGGTGGTCCTCCTTCTCCTTGGGGATTCTCCTGAGCTTCTTGGTGATGTTCCACTTCATACCTAAGGAGGCATAGCATATCTTGGTGAGGTAGCAAACATGTTCCATTCGTGTCCACATGCAAATCTAGTAGGAAGGAGTTCACCTCAGTTTCGAGAGCACGTGCTCTAGCTCTTGTCATGGGTCCTCGTGGGGTTGGATGTGTCGATGTAGAGTCCATGGGGATGATGGAAGGATGCTCCGCATCATCTCCCCTCCCTTGGGAAAGATCCGACCTCGGATCAAAATCTTCATCACCATGGAAAGGCGAGAGTCTTGGACGTTGAATATGTCGCTCACGTTGTACTTGTCTCGAGGGAGTTCAATCTTGTAGGTGTTGTCGTTGTAGCGTGCTAGCACCTTGAATGGTCCATCGGCTCGAAGTAGAAGTTTGGACTTGCGTTGATTGGGGAAGCGGTCCTTTCGAAGGTGTAGCCACACGCGATCACCTATGTTGAAGATCATGGGTTGCTTGTTGACGTTGAACTTGGTCGCTTGTCGATGTACTTGGCGCTCGATGGTGTTCCTTGTATCTTCATGCATCTTCTTGATGTAGCTTGCTCGTGCACTCGCGTCCATGTTGGTGCGCTCTTGTAGATGGAGGGGTAGAATGTCCAATGGGGACAACGGGTTGAAGTCATAGACGACCTCGAAGGGGGACTTGCCGGTAGTCGAATGTCTTGCACGGTTGTAGGCGTACTCAGCGATGGGTAGACACGCCTCCCACTCCTTGATGTTCTTCTTGATAAACACGCGAAGTAGAGTGGATAGTGTCCGGTTCGTCACCTCTGTTTGGCCGTCGGTTTGAGGATGGTATGCGGATGAGAACAAGAGCTTGATTCCGAGCTTGGCGCATAGAGTCTTTGAAAAGTAACTCAAGAACTTGACGTCGCAGTCGGAGACGATTGTCTTTGGTACTCCATGGAGGCGCAAGATTTCCCTACAAAAGAGATTTTCAACGTGTGAAGCATCGTCTATCATGTTGCACGGAATGAATGTGCCATCTTAGAAAATCTGTCCACAACAACAAACACGGAATCCTTTCCATTTTGAGTTCTAGGCAAACCAAGTACAAAATCCATACTAATGTCTTCCCAAGGTTGATAAGGAATAGGAAGAGGCATGTAAAGACCATGAGATTGAGCTTTAGACTTAGCTTTGCGACATGTAGAGCATCGGGTGGTGAAGCGTGAGACGTCGTGGGATATCTTGGGCCAAAAGTAGTTCTTGGAGAGCGTGGCGAAAGTCTTGTTGCGTCCAAAGTGTCCCATGAGTCCGCCTCCATGAGCCTCTTGCAAAAGGAGCAAACGAAGAGAAGACTCGAGAATGCATGGTTTGTTAGCTCTCATAAGATAACCATCCTTGATGTAATATTGTTCCCAAGATGTATGCGTCAAACATTTAGCATAATGAGGTGCAAAAGATGGATCATTAGCATACAAGTCTTTTATGTGCTCAAAGCCAATAACATTCTACTCAAGTTTAGTGACAAGCGTGCATATGCGTGAAAGTGCATCCGCAACTACATTTTCCTTACCCTTAATATACTTGATCACATATGGGAAAGATTCAATAAATTCACTCCATTTGGCATGACGCTTGTTCAATTTAGTTTGACCTTTTAAGTATTTAAGTGTTTCATGATCGGTATGTATGACAAACTCATGAGGTCTAAGATAATGTTCCCAAACATGTAGCACACATACTAAAGCATACAATTCTTTGTCATAGATGGGATAGTTAGGTTGAGCACCGGAGAGTTTTTCACTAAAGTAAGCAATTGCTCGTTTTTCTTGCATCAAAACTCCGCCAATTCTGGTACCACTTGCATCACAATGAACCTCAAAAGTTTTGTCAAAATTGGGCAAACAAAGAATTTTGGTCCCCCTCCAAGAGTACATGCACGTATAGACATATGATAGCAGCACACTCCTAGGATTGTATTAGTTCAATCTATAGTTGATTGATGAACTTAAGTTGCCACGTGTTCTTGATCAATCATGCACCTCCTGGTTAAATTAATCCAACCATTTAAGGCCGGCTGATAGATCTGTTTCTTGTGCATGTCTAGTTAGCAGCAGTACACAAATCTGCTACATAGGTGCGGACGTGCTGACCTTGTGTGTAGCAGCTGCATGTAACCGGCAGCAGTTAGGCCGTGGTAGCTCAGTTAGTTTCAGCTGTCACCCAGCGTTACAATCAGTCAGAACTGTAGTATAACAACACCAGCCAAACACCTAGGTAGTTTTGGTAAAACTAAGAAAAACCATGGTTTAAAGAAACTGTAGTATTCATTGTGTACACATCTGAATATAGTGGTTTTCAATTACCATGGTTCTCTAGAATCTTTCTTGCAAAACGAAGCCTTAGGCCCCGTTTGTTAGCTTGGTATTTTTAAAGTATTCTGAGAATACTGCAGTTTTTCAGATTACCATAGTTTTAATTACAACGAGGTGTTTGGCTGCCACTAGAAACTATGTTTTTAATACTTCATTATTTGCAAAACCATGGTATTATCTCTGTATAAAAAAAAAGAACCCTGAACCTCTTTTTTTAAAACAGAGCTCGCGAAAGAAAGGGTCGTTATTATCTTCTTCCTTGCTCCAAGCCGCTGCTGCCCCTCCTTCATTCTCCCATTGTTCTGTTGGATCTCGCTATGCCACGACAGTGCGGTCCGTCTCCAACCTGCTGCCCCTAAGTGTTGATCGTTGCCTCTGCTGCGCTGGCTGCAGCAGTACACTATATGTTGGCAGCTCGTCAGGTTGTCGTACACTGCCTCTTCCATGCCGGCCCCCCTCTAACCCTGCCACGGCAGCTGAGATTAACGGGACAATCAAATCCTGCTGGACTCAAGCTTGCTACTCTGCAAAGCTGAGTTGCTGCTCTTCTTGCTCGTGTGATTTTTGTCTATCTGTGCCGGCCACAACACACGAGTGTCCATAGCCAACTAATCAACTCTGATCAGCCAAACAATGGAGTAACTAGCTAGGAACATGCGTGTTTGTAGCTGCTATCAACTGGCTAGCTAGTTAGGCCCTGTTTGATAGTAGAGTATTTTCTAAGTATTATGAGAATACTATAGTTTTTTAGATTACCATAGTTTTTTTTACAACAAGCTGTTTGGTTGCCACTAAAAACTTTGATTTTAATACTGCGGTATTTACCAAACCAAGGTTTTTTCTCTGCATAAAAAAAAGACCTCTGGACCTCTTTTTTTAAAACAGAGCAGCTGTAAAAGAAAGAGGGAAGCATGGTCATCTTTTCCCTCACTATTCGCATCAATTCCCCTTCGCTTCCATGCCATCGTTGCCACTGCCATGTCGTTTCTAGAGTGTTATCCCTCAGCGGCAAAATTTTAGTAGGCGTCGCATGGCTCGCCGCTGCTACCTAGATGATGAGGACATCAATACAATTGTTACACCCACAGCCCCTGCTGCTATACATACTGGACCAATTACTAGAGCTCGTGCACGCCAACTAAATTACCAGGTACTTTCGTTTCTTGGTAATGATTCTAATGTTCATGAGAATATGATGCTGCCTAAATTGGATACATTTGTTTTGCTTACAAATGAAGGGCCTTGCTTGGAGAAGGATGAACATTGGAGCAAGAACAAGCATGGAGATGATGGCATGCGCAAGGGGAACAAGAACGGAGTTACAAGTGATGATTTCAGGACTTTGAAGCCACCATAATGGGTGCATGAAGCCTTGGACGAAATATACAAGATGCCACTTCATAAATTTCGTCCCGAGGCTATTTTAGGTGCTGCGTCACCTTATTATTGGGCCAGGCCCATGTAATTTCGAAATACATAAGTATAGGCTATTTTTAGAGTCCGTATGTGTGGGGAAACAAGAGATAGGGTTGATTTCGAACCCCTCCACCAAGGGCCACGAAATTCCCCCCTCTTCCTCCATATATACAGCCCTTAGGGCATCGTTTAGACTTTGGGTTTTGTTTAGATATTAAGTTCGCCATAGCTGCAACTTCGCGTACTTCGTTTGTGTTCAACGACCAGACAAAGGCGTCACAGAACCCCACCTTGATCAATAAAGCTTTCATCTTATATTCGCAATATCCAGATTGCAATCTCAGTTTCTTGCTTGTTCTTCGTTTGCTCGCAGGAAACAGACCCTCGTGGTCAGGTTGATCGTGCTCCGGCATGGTCAATAACCTCTCGGAGTTGGTTTAGCGATTGCTAAGGCGCGACGTCCTCGCACGTTCGTAGTCGAATCGTCAAAGTCGACTGCCACCAAAGCGATATCCATCATCTCATCGAAAGACGGGACACCTTTGCCTCTATCAAGTGGTATCAGATTTTCAGGTTGCTCGGTGAGATTTTACAGTTTTTCGTAGTTTAGATCAAGTCTGTTCTTCATACCTATAGTCCACGAAAAAGCCACAAAAAAATTAGGGTTAGTTCATCATATCCGAACCAATCTGAGCCTTTGCATAATCTTTTTAGGGTTTTGCTTTGTTGAATTTGCGGTTGCATCGTCATGTCTAGTTGCTGGTCTTAGAGTCTAGTCTTTTAGAGTTTCGAGTTCTGGTCATAAGTTGTCACGCCGCCGCCGCACCATCATCATCACCCCTGCCATCTACCACCACCGCTTATCCGCCACCGCTTCGAATCCGTATCCATATACCACCACAGCTGTCATATACTGATGAGGACATCAATACCATTGTTACACCCACAGCCCCTACTGCTACATATACGGGACCAATTACTAGAGCTCGCGCACGCCAATTAAATTATCAGGTACTTTCGTTTCTTGGTAATGATTCTAATGTTCATGAGAATATGATGCTGCCTAAATTGGATACATTAGTTTTGCTTACAAATGAAGGGCCTAGCTTGGAGAAGGATGAACATTAGAGCAAGAACAAGCATGGAGATGATGCCATGCACAAGGGGAACAAGAACGGAGTTACAAGTGATGATTTCAGGACTTTGAAGCCACCATAATGGGTGCATGAAGCCATGGACGAAATATACAAGATGCCACTTCATAAATTTCGTCCCGAGGCTATTATAGGTGCTGCGTCACCTTTTTATTGGGCCAGGCCCATGTAATTTCGAAATACATAAGTATAGGCTATTTTTAGAGTCCGTATGTGTGGGGAAACAAGAGATAGGGTTGATTTCGGACCCCTCCACCAAGGGCCACGAAATTCCCCCTCTCTTCCTCCATATATACAGCCCTTAGGGCACCGTTTAGACTTTGGGATTTGTTTAGTTAAAAGTTAGCCATTGCAACTTCGTGTACTTCGTTTGTGTCCAACGACCAGACCAAGACCGCTTCCGGATCCCCACCATTATCAATACTTCATATATATTTGCAATATTCAGATTGCTTTATCATATTCTTGCTCGTTCTTCGATTGCTTGCAGGAATAGACCTTCGTGGTCAGGCTGACCGTGCTTCCAGCATCGTCAGTAACCTCAGGAGATTGGTTTAGCGATTGCTAAGGCGCAACGTCGTGCACGTTTGTAGTCGGATTGTCAAAGTCGTCTCCACCAAATCGATAGTTATCATCTCATCGAAAGATCGGGACACCCCGCCTCTATCAAGTGGTATCAGATTTCCAGGTTGCTCGATGAGATTTTATAGTTTTTCGTAGTTTAGATCGAGTCTGTTCTTCATACCTATAGTCCACGAAAAAGCCAAAAAAAAATTAGGGTTAGTTCATCCCATCCGAACCAATCTGAGCCTTGCATAATCTTTTCTGTATTTGCTTTGTTGAATTTTCGGTTGCATCATCGTGTCCAGTTGCTGGTCTTAGCGTCTAGTCTTTTAGAGTTTCGAGTTCTGTTCACAGGTTGTCACGTCGCCGCTGCCATATATCACCACCGCATCATCATCGTCGCTATTGCCATATACCACCACCACATATTCACCGCCGATCCGAATCCATATACGCCACCACATATCCGCCGCCATCACGCCAATCCGAGTTCACCTGCAACATATATCCGCCACCTGTCCGTGTTCCACCAGATTCATCTCCGCCACCAGTCCGAGTTCCACCAGATTCATCTCCGCCACCAGTCCTAGTCCGAGTCTAGTAATTGTTGCATTGTTCTCGATTTCCAGATCACGCGAAACTCCGAGTCGTGACAGAGAAGGACTCCCCAACTTCAGAGCCATCCGCAGAAGAAAAATAGTTCCAATTTAAGAAAAAACTAAGTCTGGAAAATTCTGGCTAGGCAGTTTTTAGACCATTTGTAGACTTTTCCGGAAAAAAATTGTTGCGGAGCAAAAAAAAAAAGAGGAAAAAAAGTGCAAAAAAAAAGAGAAAAAAAATTCAGAGTGTGCTCCTCCCTTGTTTACGTGCCGCGCCGTGATTTTGTTGGTGTTCTAGGCTCGCGTCTCTAGCACAGTCTAGCCTAGGACCAGCACAGTACCGTCGTTGAGCGTTTATTCAACTTTGCATCTCTGAATTGATTATTGCTGACCCTTTTTGCTACCATATTATAAGCCTTCCTAGCTCCACATACATCTACGTCGTGCGTTTGACTCTCCCTGGTAATCGCTCTATCCAAGCTTTGAGAGTTTTGACTACAACGGTTGCCGATCACCGCCTGTTGCTGGGTAAGAACTGGTAAGAATTTGAGTTTTGCTTGACGGATTTGTGACACCCACCACCACCACTTGTTCGTAGTCTGTAGGATCATATTCTTGTGTGTTTCTATTGCTGCTAACCATGCTAGGATCACAAGCCGACGAGATTGACAGGGAGAATTTATCGAACAAGGAGCTTCATGATAAGTTTCAGCAAATGATGACTGAACAGGTGCAAGATGTGCTGAACAATTTTGAAAAGGCCATGGAGAAGATCACTAGCCTTGAGAAGACGTTCAAAACAAAGCTCGATAACAAGTTTAATGAATTGCTCGCGCGTCTGCCACCACCACCACCCGCTGCACCTAACGCACCTCTCCAACAACAACAACAACGACTACCTCCACGTCGCGAAACAGATCTCCGCCGAGCAAGCCATGTTCCTCTTGCGTTTGGCCAAACTGTTGGTGCTGCTGTTGATACTTCTGTGGATCCTGCTGCTGATGCAGAGGAGGATGATTATGTGGGAGATTATGAGGATGAGGTTGATCAAAATCAGCACTACGTGCAGCCACCTGTACCACCACCAGCAGGTCGACCTCAGGTATATATTCGTAATGGTAGGCCTGCACCACCACCTCAGGTACGAGATGATGTCCATATTCCTAAACTGAAATTGAATATTCCACCATTTGAGGGTAGATATGTTCCTGATATATATCTTACTTGGGAGTTAGAAACTGAACAACGATTTACATGTTTACAATATCCTGAGGAGAGACGAGTTGCTGCTGCTGTTTGTGCTTTCACTAGTTTTGCATGTGTATGGTGGTCTGAACATTGTAGATTATATCCTATTCCAACTACTTGGGCTGCTTTGAAAACTGCTATGCGTACGCGTTGGGTTCCACCATATTATCAACGTGAATTGCTTCAAAAATTGCAGCGTTTAAGACAAGGGAAAATTCTTTAGAAGAATATTATCAGGAATTACAAACTGGCATGATTAGATGTGGTATTGTTGAGGAGAATGAAGCTATGCTTGCACGTTTTCTGGGTGGATTAAATAGAGAGATTCAGACCATTCTAGACTATAAGGAGTATACTAATATCACTCGTTTATTCCATCTTGCTTGTAAAGCTGAACGTGAAGTGCAGGATCGACAAGCATTGGGGCGAACTAACTTTTCTGCAGGCCGACCTTCATCATGGACACCACGTGCATCTTCTACTTCAACTGCACCAGCACCTCCATCCGGTGCCACCTCCAGCCGTGATACAAGAAAACAGGCACAACCACCATTATCTGCCAAGAGCGCACCTGCGGGGCCTGCACAGCGTTCTTCTTCTTCCATGGCATCAACGGGGCACACAAGTGATATTATTTGTCGTCGTTGTAAGGGAGGAGGTCATTATGCGAGAGAATGCAAATCTCCGCGTGTGATGATTGCTACCGCGGATGATGGATATGAGTCTGCTAGTGACTATGATGAGGAGACTTTGGCTCTTATTACACGTGAAGAACATGGTGGAGATGATTCTGATCATGAGACGCAATACATGGCTCCTGAAGACGCTGACAGGTATGAATGTTTAGTTGCTCAACGTGTTTTGAGTGTGCAGATCACACAAGCTGAGCAAAATCAGAGGCACAATTTGTTCCATACCAAGGGAGTTGTGAAGGAACGTTCTGTGCGCATCATCATAGACGGAGGGAGCTGCACAACTTGGCTAGCATGGAGATGGTGGAGAAGCTTTCTCTCACCACAAGACCACATCCACATCCCTACTACATCCAATGGTTCAACAACAGCGGCAAGGTTAAGGTAACACGTACTGTTCGTGTGCATTTTAGTATCTCTACATATGCTGATTATGTTGATTGTGATGTGGTACCTATGCAAGCATGTTCCTTATTACTTGGTAGACCATGGCAATTTGATAAAAATTTTGTACACCATGGTAGAAACAATCACTATACTCTTGTTCATAAGGATAAAAATATTACTTTGCTTCCTATGACTCCTGATTCCATTTTGAAAGATGATATTAATAGAGCTAATAAAGCAAAACAAGAGACGAATAAGAGTGAAAATCAGATTGTGGCAAAAGAATTTGAGCAACAAATGAAGCCTAATAATAAACCATCTAGTGTTGCTTCTGAAATTAAATTGAAAAGTGCATGTTTATTTGCCACCAAATCTGATATTGATGAGCTAGATTTCAGCAAATCTGTTTGCTATGCTTTTGTGTGCAAAGAGGCATTATTTTCATTCGAGGACGTGCCTTCCTCTTTGCCTCCTGCTGTCACTAACATTTTGCAGGAGTTCGCTGACGTCTTTCCACAAGACGTGCCACCGGGATTACCGCCTATTCGAGGGATTGAGCATCAGATTGACTTAATTCCCGGTGCTTCACTGCCAAACCGTGCACCATACCGTACCAATCCAGAGGAGACGAAGGAGATTATGCGTCAAGTACAAGAGCTTCTCGACAAAGGTTATATACGCGAATTCCTTAGTCCTTGTGCTGTTCCTATTATTCTAGTGCCGAAAAAGGATGGTACATCACGTATGTGTGTTGATTGTAGAGGCATTAATAATATTACTATTCGTTATCGTCATCCTATTCCTAGGCTAGATGATATGCTTGATGAATTGAGTGGCTCTACAATATTCTCCAAAGTTGATTTGCGTAGTGGATACCATCAAATTCGTATGAAATTGGGAGATGAATGGAAAACAGCATTCAAAACTAAGTTTGGATTATATGGGTGGTTAGTCATGCCTTTTGGGTTAACTAATGCACCTAGTACTTTCATGAGATTAATGAACGAAGTTTTACGTGCTTTCATTGGACGATTTGTGGTAGTTTACTTTGATGACATATTGATTTATAGCAGATCTTTGGAAGAACATTTGGAACATTTACGTGTTGTTTTTATTGCTCTACGTGATGCACGTTTGTTTGGTAACCTTGGGAAGTGCACCTTTTGCACCGACCGAGTATCTTTTCTTGGCTATGTTGTTACTCCACAGGGAATTGAAGTTGATAAAGCCAAGATTGAAGCTATTGGGAGTTGGCCGCAACCCAAAACGGTCACACAAGTGAGGAGTTTTCTTGGCCTCGCTGGATTCTATAGGCGTTTTGTGAGAGATTTCAGCACCATTGCTGCACCTCTCAATGAGCTTACAAAGAAAGATGTGCCTTTTCTTTGGGGTACCGCATAGGAAGAAGCCTTCTCGGTATTGAAAGATAAGTTGACACATGCTCCTTTACTCCAACTTCCTGATTTTAATAAGACTTTTGAGCTTGAATGTGATGCTAGTGGAATTGGATTAGGCGGTGTGTTATTACAAGATGGCAAACCTGTTGCATACTTTTCTGAAAAATTGAGTGGGCCTAGTCTGAATTATTCTACTTATGATAAAGAATTATATGCTCTTGTTCGGACTTTAGAAACATGGCAACATTATTTATGGCCCAAAGAATTTGTTATACATTCTGATCATGAATCTTTGAAACATATTAAAAGTCAAGCTAAACTGAATCGTAGACATGCTAAATGGGTTGAATTCATTGAGACTTTTCCTTATGTCATTAAACACAAGAAGGGAAAAGAAAATGTTATTGCTGATGCATTGTCTCGCCGCTATACTATGCTTTCACAACTTGACTTCAAAATATTTGGTTTGGAGACCATCAAAGATCAATATGTGCATGATGCTGATTTTAAAGATGTAATGCAGAATTGTAAAGAATGAAGAATGTGGAACAAGTTCGTCGTTAACGATGGATTTGTGTTTCGTGCTAACAAGCTATGCATTCCAGCTAGCTCCGTTCGTCTTTTGTTGTTGCAGGAGGCGCATGGAGGAGGATTAATGGGACACTTTGGCGTGAAGAAGACGGAGGACGTACTTGCTACACATTTCTTTTGGCCAAAGATGAGAGGGGATGTTGAGCGTTTTATTGCTCGATGCACTACATGTCAAAAAGCTAAGTCACGACTCAATCCTCATGGTTTATATATGCCTTTGCCTGTACCTAGTGTTCCTTGGGAGGATATATCTATGGACTTTGTTTTAGGTTTACCTCGAACAAAGAAGGGGAGGGATAGCATATTTGTTGTCGTGGATAGATTCTCCAAAATGGCACACTTTATACCATGTCATAAAAGAGATGATGCTGTTAATGTTGCTGATTTGTTCTTTCGTGAAATTATTCGCTTGCATGGTGTGCCAAATACTATTGTTTCAGACCGTGATACTAAATTTCTTAGCCACTTTTGGAGATGTTTATGGGCTAAGTTGGGGACTAAACTGCTTTTTAGTACTACTTGTCACCCCCAAACTGATGGACAAACTGAAGTAGTCAATAGAAAGTTGTCTACTATGCTTAGGGCTGTTTTGAAGAATAATAAGAAAATGTGGGAGGAATGCTTGCCTCATATTGAATTTGCTTATAATCGTTCATTGCATTCTACTACCAAGATGTGCCCTTTTGAAGTTGTGTATGGTTTCCTACCTCGTGCACCTATTGATTTGTTGCCTCTTCCATCTTCGGAGAAGGTTAATTTTGATGCTAAACAACGTGCTGAATTGATTTTAAAAATGCATGAGTTAACTAAGGAAAACATTGAGCGTATGAATGCTAAATATAAACTTGCTGGAGATAACGGTAGAAAACATGTTGTGTTTGCACCTGGAGATCTTGTTTGGTTACATTTGCGTAAGGATAGATTTCCTGATTTGCGCAAATCAAAGCTAATGCCACGTGCTGATGGTCCCTTTAAGGTGTTAGAGAAAATAAATGATAATGCATATAAACTTGAGCTGCCTGCAGATTTTGGGGTTAGTCCCACTTTTAACATTGCAGATTTGAAGCCTTATTTGGGTGAGGAAGATGAACTTCCGTCGAGGACGACTTCATTTCAAGAAGGGGAGGATGATGAGGACATCAATACAATTGTTACACCCACAGCCCCTGCTGCTATACATACTGGACCAATTACTCGAGCTCGTGCACGCCAACTAAATTACCAGGTACTTTCGTTTCTTGGTAATGATTCTAATGTTCATGAGAATATGATGCTGCCTAAATTGGATACATTTGTTTTGCTTACAAATGAAGGGCCTAGCTTGGAGAAGGATGAACATTGGAGCAAGAACAAGCATGGAGATGATGCCATGCGCAAGGGGAACAAGAACGGAGTTACAAGTGATGATTTCAGGACTTTGAAGCCACCATAATGGGTGCATGAAGCCATGGACGAAATATACAAGATGCCACTTCATAAATTTCGTCCCGAGGCTATTATAGGTGCTGCGTCACCTTTTTATTGGGCCAGGCCCATGTAATTTCGAAATACATAAGTATAGGCTATTTTTAGAGTCCGTATGCGTGGGGAAACAAGAGATAGGGTTGATTTCGGACCCCTCCACCAAGGGCCACGAAATTCCCCCTCTCTTCCTCCATATATACAGCCCTTAGGGCACCGTTTAGACTTTGGGATTTGTTTAGTTAAAAGTTAGCCATTGCAACTTCGTGTACTTCGTTTGTGTCCAACGACCAGACCAAGACTGCTTCCGGATCCCCACCATTATCAATACTTCATATATATTTGCAATATTCAGATTGCTTTATCATATTCTTGCTCGTTCTTCGATTGCTTGCAGGAATAGACCTTCGTGGTCAGGCTGACCGTGCTTCCAGCATCGTCAGTAACCTCAGGAGATTGGTTTAGCGATTGCTAAGGTGCAACGTCGTGCACGTTTGTAGTCGGATTGTCAAAGTCGTCTCCACCAAATCGATAGTTATCATCTCATCGAAAGATCGGGACACCCCGCCTCTATCATATACCACCACCGCTGCCATCTACCACCATATATCCACCACCAATCCGAGTTCTTGTCATATTAGGTTTGTTCTCGAGATCCATCTAGATTCCGATTCGTGTTTCCTTGCCGGAGTAGGTTTCGGGAAAAAAAAGAGTCCGGAAACCACGCTCCGTTTAGGCCCAAAATTTTTCGAAAACGCATTTTTCGAAAAAAATTCGGGCTATCCTATTTTTAGGTGTTTCTGAGTGTTTTGAGACAGGTGCCATTATAGGAAGTTTTTTTTGACCCGTTTCCAGTTTTTGGGTCCGGGCAGTCAAAAAAAAATTGGTCGAAAAAAATTCGTGCCCATCCTGTCAGTTTGAGCTAGGAAGAGTTTTGAGACACTCGCCATTATAGTGATTTTTCGCAAAAAAAAATAATAAGCAGCGCAAAAAAAAGAGCGCAAAAAAAAGAGCAACAAAAAAAAATCCAGAGTGTGCTTTTCCCTTGTTTACGTGCCGCGCCGTGATTTTGTTGGTGTTCTAGGCTCGCGTCTCTGGCACAGTCTAGCCTAGGACCAGCACAGTACCGTCATTGAGCGTTTATTCAACTTTGCATCTCTGAATTGATTATTGCTGACCCTTTTTGCTACCATATTATAAGCCTTCCCAGCTCCACATACATCTACGTCCTGCGTTTGACTCTCCCTGGTAATCGCTCTATCCAAGCTTTGAGAGTTTTTGACTACAACAGTTGCCGATCACCGCCTACTGCTGGGTAAGAACTGGTAAGAATTTGAGATTTGCTTGACGGATTTGTGACACCCACCACCACCTCTTGTTAGTAGTCTGTAGGATCATATTCTTGTGTGTTTCTATTGCTGCTAACCATGCCAGGATCACAAGCCGACGAGATTGACTGGGAGAACATGACGAATAAGGATTTGCATGATAAATTTCAGCAAATGATGAGTGAACAGGTGCAAGACATGCTAAACAGATTTGAAGAGGCCATGGAGAAGATAGATGGCATGGAGAAGACGTTCGAAACAAAGCTCGATAACAAGTTTAATGAATTGCTCGCGCGTCTTCCACCACCACCACCCGCTGCACCTAACGCACCTCTCCAACAACAACAACAACGACTACCTCCACGTCGCGAAATAGACCTCCGCCGAGCGAGCCGTGTTCCTCTTGCGTTTGGCCAAACTATTGGCGCTGCTGTTGATACTTCTGTGGCTCCTGCTGCTGATGCGGAGGAGGATGATTATGTGGGAGATGACGAGGATGAGGTTGCTCAAAATCAGAACTACGTGCAACCACCAGCACCACCACCAGCAGGTCGACCTCAGGTATATATTCGTAATGGTAGGCCTGCACCACCACCTCAGGTACGAGATGATGTCCATATTCCTAAACTGAAATTGAATATTCCACCATTTGAGGGTAGATATGTTCCTCATATATATCTTACTTGGGAGTTAGAAACTGAACCACGTTTTACATGTTTACAATATCCCGAGGAGAGACGGGTTGCTGCTGCTGTTTGTGCTTTCACTAGTTTTGCATGTGTCTCGTGGTCTGAACATTGTAGATTATATCCTATTCCAACTACTTGGGCTGCTTTGAAAACCGCTATGCGTACGCGTTGGGTTCCACCATATTATCAACGTGAATTGCTTCAAAAATTGCAGCGTTTAAGACAAGGAAAAATTTTTGTAGAAGAATATTATCAGGAACTACAAACTGGCATGATTCGATGTGGTATTGTTGAGGAGAATGAAGCTATGCTTGCACGTTTTCTGGGTGGATTAAATAGAGAGATTCAGACCATTCTTGACTATAAGGAGTATACTAATATCACTCGTTTATTCCATCTTGCTTGTAAAGCTGAACGTGAAGTGCAGGATCGACAAGCATTGGCGTGAACTAACTTTTCTGCAGGCCGACCTTCATCATGGACACCGCGTGCATCTTCTACTTCAACTGCACCAGCACCTCAATCAGGTGCCTCCTACAGCCGTGATACAAGAAAACATGAACAACCACCATTATCTGCCAAGAGCGCACCTGCCGGGCCTGCACAGAGTTCTTCTTCTTCCAGGGCATCAACAGTGCACACAAGTGATATTATTTGTCGTCGTTGTAAGGGAGGAGGTCATTATGCGAGAGAATGCAAATGTCCGCGTGTGATGATTGCTACCGAGGGTGGTGGATATGAGTCCGCTAGTGACTATGATGAGGAGACATTGGCTCTTATTACACGTGAAGAACATGGTGGAGATGATTCTGATCATGAGACGCAATACATGGCTCCTGAAGACGCTGACAGGTATGAATGTTTAGTTGCTCAACGTGTTTTGAGTGTGCAGGTCACACAAGCTGAGCAAAATCAGAGGCACAATTTGTTCCATACCAAGGGAGTTGTGAAGGAACGTTCTGTGCGCGTCATAATAGACGGAGGGAGCTGCAACAACTTGGCTAGCATGGATATGGTGGAGAAGCTTTCTCTCACCACAAGACCACATCCACATCCTTACTACATCCAATGGTTCAACAACAGCGGCAAGGTTAAGGTAACACGTACTGTTCGTGTGCATTTTAGTATCTCTACATATGCTGATTATGTTGATTGTGATGTGGTACCTATGCAAGCATGTTCCTTATTACTTGGTAGACCATGGCAATTTGATAAAAATTCTGTACACCATGGTAGAAACAATCACTATACTCTTGTTCATAAGGATAAAAATATTACTTTGCTTACTATGACTCCTGATTCCATTTTGAAAGATGATATTAATAGAGCTAATAAAGCACAACAGGAGAAGAATAAGAGTGAAAATCAGATTGTGGCAAAAGAATTTGAGCAACAAATGAAGCCTAATAATAAACCATCTAGTGTTGCTTCTGAAATTAAATTGAAAAGTGCATGTTTATTTGCCACCAAATCTGATATTGATGAGCTAGATTTCAGCAAATCTGTTTGCTATGCTTTTGTGTGCAAAGAGGCATTATTTTCATTCGAGGACGTGCCTTCCTCTTTGCCTCCTGCTGTCACTAACATTTTGCAGGAGTTCGCTAACGTCTTTCCACAAGACGTGCCACCGGGATTACCGCCTATTCGAGGGATTGAGCATCAGATTGACTTAATTCCCGGTGCTTCACTGCCAAACCGTGCACCATACCGTACCAATCCAGAGGAGACGAAGGAGATTATGCGTCAAGTACAAGAGCTTCTCGACAAAGGTTATATACGCGAATCCCTTAGTCCTTGTGATGTTCCTATTATTCTAGTGCCGAAAAAGGATGGTACATCACGTATGTGTGTTGATTGTAGAGGCATTAATAATATTACTATTCATTATCGTCATCCTATTCCTAGGCTAGATGATATGCTTGATGAATTGAGTGGCTCTACAATATTCTCCAAAGTTGATTTGCGTAGTGGATACCATCAAATTCGTATGAAATTGGGAGATGAATGGAAAACAGCATTCAAAACTAAGTTTGGATTATATGAGTGGTTAGTCATGCCTTTTGGGTTAACTAATGCACCTAGTACTTTCATGAGATTAATGAATGAAGTTTTACGTGCTTTCATTGGACGATTTGTGGTAGTTTACTTTGATGACATATTGATTTAGCAGATCTTTGGAAGAACATTTGGAACATTTACGTGCTGTTTTTATTGCTCTACGTGATGCACATTTGTTTGGTAACCTTGGGAAGTGCACCTTTTGCACCGACCAAGTATCTTTTCTTGGCTATGTTGTTACTCCACAGGGAATTGAAGTTGATAAAGCCAAGATTGAAGCTATTGAGAGTTGGCCGCAACCCAAAACGGTCACACAAGTGAGGAGTTTTCTTGGCCTCGCTGGATTCTATAGGCGTTTTGTGAGAGATTTCAGCACCATTGCTGCACCTCTCAATGAGCTTACAAAGAAAGATGTGCCTTTTATTTGGGGTACCGCACAGGAAGAAGCCTTCTCGGTATTGAAAGATAAGTTGACACATGCTCCTTTACTCCAACTTCCTGATTTTAATAAGACTTTTGAGCTTGAATGTGATGCTAGTGGAATTGGATTAGGCGGTGTGTTATTACAAGATGGCAAACCTGTTGCATACTTTTCTGAAAAATTGAGTGGGCCTAGTCTGAATTATTCTACTTATGATAAAGAATTATATGCTCTTGTTCGGACTTTAGAAACATGGCAACATTATTTATGGCCCAAAGAATTTGTTATACATTCTGATCATGAATCTTTGAAACATATTAAAAGTCAAGCTAAACTGAATCGTAGACATGCTAAATGGGTTGAATTCATTGAGACTTTTCCTTATGTCATTAAACACAAGAAGGGAAAAGAAAATGTTATTGCTGATGCATTGTCTCGCCGCTATACTATGCTTTCACAACTTGACTTCAAAATATTTGGTTTGGAGACCATCAAAGATCAATATGTGCATGATGCTGATTTTAAAGATGTAATGCAGAATTGTAAAGAATGAAGAATGTGGAACAAGTTCGTCGTTAACGATGGATTTGTGTTTCGTGCTAACAAGCTATGCATTCCAGCTAGCTCCGTTCGTCTTTTGTTGTTGCAGGAGGCGCATGGAGGAGGATTAATGGGACACTTTGGCGTGAAGAAGACGGAGGACGTACTTGCTACACATTTCTTTTGGCCAAAGATGAGAGGGGATGTTGAGCGTTTTATTGCTCGATGCACTACATGTCAAAAAGCTAAGTCACGACTCAATCCTCATGGTTTATATATGCCTTTGCCTGTACCTAGTGTTCCTTGGGAGGATATATCTATGGACTTTGTTTTAGGTTTACCTCGAACAAAGAAGGGGAGGGATAGCATATTTGTTGTCGTGGATAGATTCTCCAAAATGGCACACTTTATACCATGTCATAAAAGAGATGATGCTGTTAATGTTGCTGATTTGTTCTTTCGTGAAATTATTCGCTTGCATGGTGTGCCAAATACTATTGTTTCAGACCGTGATACTAAATTTCTTAGCCACTTTTGGAGATGTTTATGGGCTAAGTTGGGGACTAAACTGCTTTTTAGTACTACTTGTCACCCCCAAACTGATGGACAAACTGAAGTAGTCAATAGAAAGTTGTCTACTATGCTTAGGGCTGTTTTGAAGAATAATAAGAAAATGTGGGAGGAATGCTTGCCTCATATTGAATTTGCTTATAATCGTTCATTGCATTCTACTACCAAGATGTGCCCTTTTGAAGTTGTGTATGGTTTCCTACCTCGTGCACCTATTGATTTGTTGCCTCTTCCATCTTCGGAGAAGGTTAATTTTGATGCTAAACAACGTGCTGAATTGATTTTAAAAATGCATGAGTTAACTAAGGAAAACATTGAGCGTATGAATGCTAAATATAAACTTGCTGGAGATAACGGTAGAAAACATGTTGTGTTTGCACCTGGAGATCTTGTTTGGTTACATTTGCGTAAGGATAGATTTCCTGATTTGCGCAAATCAAAGCTAATGCCACGTGCTGATGGTCCCTTTAAGGTGTTAGAGAAAATAAATGATAATGCATATAAACTTGAGCTGCCTGCAGATTTTGGGGTTAGTCCCACTTTTAACATTGCAGATTTGAAGCCTTATTTGGGTGAGGAAGATGAACTTCCGTCGAGGACGACTTCATTTCAAGAAGGGGAGGATGATGAGGGCATCAATACAATTGTTACACCCACAGCCCCTGCTGCTATACATACTGGACCAATTACTAGAGCTCGTGCACGCCAACTAAATTACCAGGTACTTTCGTTTCTTGGTAATGATTCTAATGTTCATGAGAATATGATGCTGCCTAAATTGGATACATTTGTTTTGCTTACAAATGAAGGGCCTAGCTTGGAGAAGGATGAACATTGGAGCAAGAACAAGCATGGAGATGATGGCATGCGCAAGGGGAACAAGAACGGAGTTACAAGTGATGATTTCAGGACTTTGAAGCCACCATAAGGGGTGCATGAAGCCTTGGACGAAATATACAAGATGCCACTTCATAAATTTCGTCCCGAGGCTATTTTAGGTGCTGCGTCACCTTATTATTGGGCCAGGCCCATGTAATTTCGAAATACATAAGTATAGGCTATTTTTAGAGTCCGTATATGTGGGGAAACAAGAGTTAGGGTTGATTTCGGACCCCTCCACCAAGGGCCACGAAATTCCCCCCTCTTCCTCCATATATACAGCCCTTAGGGCATCATTTAGACTTTGGGTTTTGTTTAGATTAAAAGTTCGCCATAGCTGCAACTTCGCGTACTTCGTTTGTGTTCAACGACCAGACAAAGGCGTCGCAGAACCCCACCTTGATCAATAAAGCTTTCATCTTATATTCGCAATATCCAGATTGCAATCTTAGTTTCTTGCTTGTTCTTCGTTTGCTCGCAGGAAACAGACCCTCGTGGTCAGGTTGATCGTGCTCCGGCGTGGTCAATAACCTCTCGGAGTTGGTTTAGCGATTGCTAAGGCGCGACGTCCTCGCACGTTCGTAGTCGGATCGTCAAAGTCGACTTCCACCAAAGCGAAATCCACCATCTCATCGAAAGACGGGACACCTTTGCCTCTATCAATTTGTCGTCGTTGTAAGGGAGGAGGTCATTATGTGAGAGAATGCAAATCTCCGCGTGTGATGATTGCTACCGCGGATGGTGGATATGAGTCCGCTAGTAACTATGATGAGGAGACTTTGGCTCTTATTACACGTGAAGAACATGGTGGAGATGATTCTGATCATGAGACACAATACATGGCTCCTGAAGACGCTGACAGGTATGAATGTTTAGTTGCTCAACGTGTTTTGAGTGTGCAGGTCACACAAGCTGAGCAAAATCAGAGGCACAATTTGTTCCATACCAAGGGAGTTGTGAAGGAACGTTCTGTGTGCGTCATAATAGACGGAGGGAGCTGCAACAACTTGGCTAGCATGGAGATGGTGGAGAAGCTTTCTCTCACCACAAGACCACATCCACATCCTTACTACATCCAATGGTTCAACAACAGCGGCAAGGTTAAGGTAACACGTACTGTTCGTGTGCATTTTAGTATCTCTACATATGCTGATTATGTTGATTGTGATGTGTTACCTATGCAAGCATGTTCCTTATTACTTGGTAGACCATGGCAATTTGATAAAAATTCTGTACACCATGGTAGAAACAATCACTATACTCTTGTTCATAAGGATAAAAATATTACTTTGCTTCCTATGACTCCTGATTCCATTTTGAAAGATGATATTAATAGAGCTAATAAAGCACAACAGGAGAAGAATAAGAGTGAAAATCAGATTGTGGCAAAAGAATTTGAGCAACAAATGAAGCCTAATAATAAACCATCTAGTGTTGCTTCTGAAATTAAATTGAAAAGTGCATGTTTATTTGCCACCAAATCTGATATTGATGAGCTAGATTTCAGCAAATCTGTTTGCTATGCTTTTGTGTGCAAAGAGGCATTATTTTCATTCGAGGACGTGCCTTCCTCTTTGCCTCCTGCTGTCACTAACATTTTGCAGGAGTTCGCTGACATTTTTCCACAAGACGTGCCACCGGGATTACCGCCTATTGGAGGGATTGAGCATCAGATTGACTTAATTCCCGGTGCTTCACTGCCAAACCGTGCACCATACCGTACCAATCCAGAGGAGACGAAGGAGATTATGCGTCAAGTACAAGAGCTTCTCGACAAAGGTTATATACGCGAATCCCTTAGTCCTTGTGCTGTTCCTATTATTCTAGTGCCGAAAAAGGATGGTACGTCACGTATGTGTGTTGATTGTAGAGGCATTAATAATATTACTATTCGTTATCGTCATCCTATTCCTAGGCTAGATGATATGCTTGATGAATTGAGTGGCTCTACAATATTCTCCAAAGTTGATTTGCGTAGTGGCTACCATCAAATTCGTATGAAATTGGGAGATGAATGGAAAACAGCATTTAAAACTAAGTTTGGATTATATGAGTGGTTAGTCATGCCTTTTGGATTAACTAATGCACCTAGTACTTTCATGAGATTAATGAACGAAGTTTTACGTGCTTTCATTGGACGATTTGTGGTAGTTTACTTTGATGACATATTGATTTATAGCAGATCTTTGGAGGAACATTTGGAACATTTACGTGCTGTTTTTATTGCTCTACGTGATGCACGTTTGTTTGGTAACCTTGGAAAGTGCACCTTTTGCACCGACCGAGTATCTTTTCTTGGCTATGTTGTTACTCCATAGGGAATTGAAGTTGATAAAGCCAAGATTGAAGCTATTGAGAGTTGGCCGCAGCCCAAAACGGTCACACAAGTGAGGAGTTTTCTTGGCCTCGCTGGATTCTATAGGCGTTTTGTGAGAGATTTCAGCACCATTGCTGCACCTCTCAACGAGCTTACAAAGAAGGATGTGCCTTTTGTTTGGGGTACCGCACAGGAAGAAGCCTTCACGGTATTGAAAGATAAGTTGACACATGCTCCTTTACTCCAACTTCCTGATTTTAATAAGACTTTTGAGCTTGAATGTGATGCTAGTGGAATTGGATTAGGAGGTGTGTTATTACAAGATGGCAAACCTGTTGCATACTTTTCTGAAAAATTGAGTGGGCCTAGTCTGAATTATTCTACTTATGATAAAGAATTATATGCTCTTGTTCGGACTTTAGAAACATGGCAACATTATTTATGGGCCAAAGAATTTGTTATACATTCTGATCATGAATCTTTGAAACATATTAAAAGTCAAGCTAAACTGAATCGTAGACATGCTAAATGGGTTGAATTCATTGAGACTTTCCCTTATGTCATTAAACACAAGAAGGGAAAAGAAAATGTTATTGCTGATGCATTGTCTCGTCGCTATACTATGCTTTCACAACTTGACTTCAAAATATTTTGTTTGGAGACCATCAAAGATCAATATGTGCATGATGCTGATTTTAAAGATGTAATGCAGAATTGTAAAGAAGGAAGAATGTGGAACAAGTTTGTTTTTAACGATGGATTTGTGTTTCGTGCTAACAAGCTATGCATTCCAGCTAGCTCCGTTCGTCTTTTGTTGTTGCAGGAGGCGCATGGAGGAGGATTAATGGGACACTTTGGCGTGAAGAAGACGGAGGACGTACTTTGATAGAGGCAAAGGTGTCCCGTCTTTCGATGAGATGATGGATATCGCTTTGGTGGAAGTCGACTTTGACGATCCGACTACGAACGTGCGAGGACGTCGCGCCTTAGCAATCGCTAAACCAACTCCGAGAGGTTATTGACCACGCCGGAGCACGATCAACCTGACCACGAGGGTCTGCTTCCCGCGAGCAAACGAAGAACAAGCAAGAAACTAAGATTGCAATCTGGATATTGCGAATATAAGATGAAAGCTTTATTGATCAAGGTGGGGTCCTGTGACGCCTTTGTCTGGTCGTTGAACACAAACGAAGTACGCGAAGTTGCAGCTATGGCGAACTTTTAATCTAAACAAAACCCAAAGTCTAAACGATGCCCTAAGGGTTGTATATATGGAGGAAGAGGGGGGAATTTCGTGGCCCTTGGTGGAGGGGTCCGAAATCAACCCGATCTCTTGTTTCCCCACACATACGGACTCTAAAAATAGCCTATACTTATGTATTTCGAAATTACATGGGCCTGGCCCAATAATAAGGTGACGCAGCACCTAAAATAGCCTCGGGACGAAATTTATGAAGCGGCATCTTGTATATTTCGTCCAAGGCTTCATGCACCCATTATGGTGGCTTCAAAGTCCTGAAATCATCACTTGTAACTCCGTTCTTGTTCCCCTTGCGCATGCCATCATCTCCATGCTTGTTCTTGCTCCAATGTTCATCCTTCTCCAAGCTAGGCCCTTCATTTGTAAGCAAAACAAATGTATCCAATTTAGGCAGCATCATATTCTCATGAACATTAGAATCATTACCAAGAAACGAAAGTACCTGGTAATTTAGTTGGCGTGCACGAGCTCTAGTAATTGGTCCAGTATGTATAGCAGCAGGGGCTGTGGGTGTAACAATTGTATTGATGTCCTCATCATAGTTGCTACACATTTCTTTTGGCCAAATATGAGACGGGATGTTGAGCGTTTTATTGCTCGCTGCACTACATGTTAAAAAGCTAAGTCACGACTCAATCCTCATGGTTTATATATGCCTTTGCCTGTACCTAGTGTTCCTTGGGAGGATATATATATGGACTTTGTTTTAGGTTTACCTCGAACAAAGAAGGGGAGGGATAGCATATTTGTTGTCGTGGATAGATTCTCGAAAATGGCACACTTTATACCATGTCATAAAAGCGATGATGCTGTTAATGTTGCTGATTTGTTCTTTCGTGAAATTATTCGCTTGCATGGTGTGCCAAATACTATTGTTTCAGATCGTGATACTAAATTTCTTAGCCACTTTTGGAGATGTTTATGGGCTAAGTTGGGGACTAAACTGCTTTTTAGTACTACTTGTCACCCCCAAACTGATGGACAAACTGAAGTAGTCAATAGAACGTTGTCTACTATGCTTAGGGCTGTTTTGAAGAATAATAAGAAAATGTGGGAGGAATGCTTGCCTCATATTGAATTTGCTTATAATCGTTCATTGCATTCTACTACTAAGATGTGCCCTTTTGAAGTTGTGTATGGTTTCCTACCTCGTGCACCTATTGATTTGTTGCCTCTTCCATCTTCGGAGAAGGTTAATTTTGATGCTAAACAATGTGCTGAATTGATTTTAAAAATGCATGACTTAACTAAGGAAAACATTGAGCGTATGAATGCTAAATATAAACTTGCTGGAGATAAGGGTAGAAAACATGTTGTGTTTGCACCTGGAGATCTTGTTTGGTTACATTTGCGTAAGGATAGATTTCTTGATTTGCGCAAATCAAAGTTAATGCCACGTGCTGATGGTCCCTTTAAGGTGTTAGAGAAAATAAATGATAATGCATATAAACTTGAGCTGCCTGCAGATTTTGGGTTTAGTCCCACTTTTAACATTGCAGATTTGAAGCCTTATTTGGGTGAGTAAGATGAACTTCCGTCGAGGACGACTTCATTTCAAGAAGGGGAGGATGATGAGGACATCAATACAATTGTTACACCCACAGCCCCTGCTGCTATACATACTGGACCAATTACTAGAGCTCGTGCACGCCAACTAAATTACCAGGTACTTTCGTTTCTTGGTAATGATTCTAATGTTCATGAGAATATGATGCTGCCTAAATTGGATACATTTGTTTTGCTTACAAATGAAGGGCCTAGCTTGGAGAAGGATGAACATTGGAGCAAGAACAAGCATGGAGATGATGGCATGCGCAAGGGGAACAAGAACGGAGTTACAAGTGATGATTTCAGGACTTTGAAGCCACCATAATGGGTGCATGAAGCCTTGGACGAAATATACAAGATGCCACTTCATAAATTTCGTCTCGAGGCTATTTTAGGTGTTGCGTTGCCTTATTATTGGGCCAGGCCCATGTAATTTCGAAATACATAAATATAGGCTATTTTTAGAGTCCGTATGTGTGGGGAAACAAGAAATAGGGTTGATTTCGAACCCCTCCACCAAGGGCCACGAAATTCCCCCCTCTTCCTCCATATATACAACCCTTAGGGCATCATTTAGACTTTGGGTTTTGTTTAGATTAAAAGTTCGCCATAGCTGCAACTTCGCGTACTTCGTTTGTGTTCAACGACCAAACAAAGGCGTCACAGAACCCCACCTTGATCAATAAAGCTTTCATCTTATATTCGCAATATCCAGATTGCAATCTTAGTTTCTTGCTTGTTCTTCGTTTGCTCGCAGGAAACAGACCCTCGTGGTCAGGTTGATCGTGCTCCGGCGTGGTCAATAACCTCTTGGAGTTGGTTTAGCGATTGCTAAGGCGCGACATCCTCGCACGTTCGTAGTCGAATCGTCAAAGTCGACTGCCACCAAAGCGATATCCATCATCTCATCGAAAGACGGGACACCTTTGCCTCTATCACTAGAGGCCATGGCATGTTTCTGCATGGGGCTGCAATAGATCACAGCTTCCTGGATGCATGGATCTCTGCGTTCTTATGCATGATACAGCCAGCCAGGTGGAGCAGCGCTGCTCTTACGTTGGTCTGTTGCTGGATGCAATGGCTAGCCAGCTATCATCTAGAAAACATGCTTGTATGCAGTGCTAACAGCTAGTCAGCTAATGTTACATCACTGTACCAAACAGGTCCTCTGTATCATGAATACTTCAAAATACTCTGTTATGTTAAAACTGTAGTATTGTGTACCTACTGACTAAATTACTATAGTTTTCAATACTTTAGTTTTTATAATACTTTGCTATCAAACTAATTACGTTGTTGCATAAATTAAGCACCAGCCAAACAGGTCACAGTATTCCCAATACTACAAAATACTTTGATATGCCAAAACTGTGGTATCTTGCACCGGTTGGCTAAAATACTGTAGTTTTTCAATACTTTTGTGTTTGCAACACCTTGCTATCAAAATCCCCTAGCAATTATAGTCCATATTAGCACAAGAATTGACAAAGAAAAGTACCAGATAATCTGCGTTGGATGGCGCCGTGGCGGGGAGGGCCGCGGGAAGGGGGCGGCGCCGCGGCCTGGCTTGGTGGAGGGGCGGGCTGCGGTGGCGGGGAGGTCTGCGGGGCACGCCGCGGTGGCCAGGAGGGCCGCGGTGGCCGGGAGGTCCGCGGGGAGGGGGCGGCACCGCGGCCTGGAACGATGGAGGGACGGGCGTAGGGGCGG